>NC_136257.1:21312500-21342500 GCF_053564925.1 Oryzias latipes | reverse complement strand
CCACTTTTTCCTTAAGTCTGAATCCATTAGAAACCTGCAAGAAAAGATCAGTCACTGAGTGAGAAATGGATAAATCTATATTACTATAACAGCCTAGTCCTAGTATACTGTATATAGGTTTAACAAAATGAAGTTTACCTGCGACAGACTGGCGACCAGTCCAGGGCATCCCTTGCCTACGCCCAAGTGGCCGGGATAGGCTCCGGGAACCCCGTGACCCCGAAAGGGAATAAACGGTAAAGAAGATAAAATGAATGAAAAATGAAGTTTACATTTATGTCAACAGCAAATCATACGTACATCATGTCCACATGTTGATAATAGCCCTGCAGCATCATGCATGTCAACATGTGTTCTATTAATGATGCCCCTGCAGCTTTGAAACAATAGAATTATAGTACTTACCTTCCTCCTTCATGGACTAATTTATCTGATTTTGGCAGTTGAAACCCGCACAATGAACTGGCATTTTGCAAAAAATGTGTTCACATGCATGCACTGCAGCAGTAACTTGAACTCACCAAAACGGCAATGCTCTCCTCCCATGAGGAATCACGTGATGTCTCCTCTAGCAATATAACTCATTGGGTTGTAAGCTAGGGGGAGAGATTGTAAACAGATGGATGTTGAAAACTGGGGGTTAGCTCGCTCTGCGCCAACAGTTCCACCCACAACTCAAAAGGTAAGTATAATGATCTCCTGCTGCTCTGCAGAAACTATGTCCTATTAAATGACACAGTTTTTGATTTTGCCTAAAAACGGCACAATCTTGCATAAAGAGCACTGGTAACGCTTTGAAAAAACTTAAATCACATGTAAATGTTATCTTGCTGGCTGTTTCTTCTGAAAGCAAATGAATCGTTTCCCTGAATGACTGCAAATGACTCTTAATATGCCTTTTATAGCACTTTTTAAAAATAATTCATGCTTGCTCTACACACTTCACACACTTTTCTCAGAAAGTCGCAAACATGTTCGCACTCTGCGCTCATTTTTAAACTGTCAAAGTTCAAACTTTCATAAAAAATAACCTCAGTAAAATATAATAAAAACAAGATCTGCAATATAGCAAGGAATTAATGTATTTCTACCCCTCGTATCCTGAATAATTATTTTCTCAAATCAAATGTCAGAACAGTTTTGTAAAAGATACTCTAATTTAAAGGCTACATTTAACTTTACCATCAACATCTGTTATAAGTTTACCCTTTCAAAATGGTTTTGAATGTTTAAGAAGCTTTATTTTCTGTCCCTGCAAAATGAGGGCAACAAACACCATGCAAAGAGTCACATCTATTCAGTGCTCTGCTCTGATTCCATCGGAACACTTAGGCATCTTAATTAAACATGATTGTTATTTGGGTTTGTTTAATTCTTAGAAATGCTGATGGGTCTTTCTGCCAAGTTAAAACTCTGTGGACTGGTGGCAGCAACTTGATGGCTTTGTGTGTGTGTGTGTGTTTGTGTGCAAAAAAGAAAGAGAAAGTGAACGTACAGTACAGCCAAGTGGGTCAGAAAACTGATTTCTTGGATCCCTGTGGGCAAAGCAAGACCTTTATCTTCAATTTTAGAGATTTCCTCTGTGGTCAGAATAAGAGGCCACTTCCCCTCTTTCTACTCAACTCATACTTTTTTATTTTTTTTTGTTTTACTAGGCCATCACTAGTGTAGAGAGTTACTTATTGCAAAAGTAATGAATTACAGTAACATCTTACTTTTGGTGCAACCAAGTAAAGCATTACCAATGAAATTAAACTTATTGCACGTTCGGTAAATCTCATACAACAACAGACTTGCTGTCCAAAAGCAGCGAGACAATTTTAAGTGACAAAAGTGCCACTAAAAACACTATAATTTACTATATAAAAAAACAACAAAAAAACCCCAAAAATTTTCGAATGTGTGTTGCTAGAAACTCCTGTGTTGTACTTTGTAGGTGTTGTAAAGAAACTAGCTTAATAGTAATGCAGGTCTCATGCATTGGTCTGGGTGAATACTTGATTCTGATTGGCTCCAGGGCATCCATTAGAAAGTCATAATGTCATAATTATGGCGCTGGCCTAAACCCCAGTTGGGTACCGGAACAACAGAAACTTGGAACATAGGTGGACAGATGTTTTTCCACAGTTTATCACAACAGAAAGTAGAAAAATCTCTGTCCTTCAAATGGCTATTTGATAGAAATTCCAGTACCTCTATCAAAATTTACAATCAATGGCAATGTTGCCTTTCAATTTAAATGGTTGTCTTTACTTCTGTCTTGCTTATCTTATTGCTTGATACAGATTTAATACATGTTGAGAAATGATTTTATTATTAATTAATGAAAAGAAAAAGTTTGTTGGTTGATACACATTTAATGATCAGAGTTAATGGTGAATACTTGTTGCAATGTAAGCAACCTAGGAACAATTTTGTTGACTTTGTTTCTTTGAAACAAACTTTGCTTCTTCGTCTGGTTAAAAAGTAGCTGGAAGAGGTGAATTATCCCTTTGAAACAATGCTTTGTACCACTTAACATGACATTTAGCGCATATACTACTTTCCTCCACTGCTGCAGAGCGAGATCTGTCGCTGTTACCATGACAATGCATCACAAACAGCTTTGCATAGGACTGTTTACGTCTCTACTAAGTAAGTAATGTTTCTGCATTGTTCTTTTTTATAAAGTTCACCTCTTACCGCTTGTTTTTGTCCAGATGATGAAGAAAAACTGTGTTTCAAAGAAACAAAGTCTCAAGGCTAAATTGTTTAATTCCTCCTTGTGTCTTGTTTCCTCCCTTTTAGATTATTTTCTCTTTCTGTTCTGCTGCATCCCAGTCTTTAAAATGATCAAATTTACCAAACAGGTCAAAGGAAATTATAGAATTACTCATCTTTTCTAGTGTTTTGCTGTTGTGATCAACTGTGGAATAAGGTGTGACTACCTATGTTTTTTTTTTGTTTGTTTAAAACATGTTAATAATTGGAATTATATGGCGTTTAGGCCAGGGCAGTGATATAGAACATTTGGACTATATGACAAGAACGTTTTTTTTAGGTAAGCATCATCACTGTGGTATATCTCTTTTAAGCCACGCCCATTAGCCAATCAGAATCGAGTATTCACCCCGACTATGGTATAATTTCTGATAATGGACACCTTGTTGCGTATTACACTTACTCATACCATGGTCCGGGTTAATTCTCGATTTTGATTGGCTGATTAGTGTGCATTAAAAAGTGATATACCACAGTGATAACCGCACGCCTAAAAAAGGAAGTTCGGGTCACATGTTCTATATTACTGCACTGGCGTCTTTAAAACAAACTTTTGCTTCATCATCTGGACAAAAACAAGCAGTAAGAGGTAAAACTTTGTCTCTGAACTGATGCTTTATTTAACCTATGGTGACAATCAGCATATATAACGCTTTCCTTTGCCGCTGCAGTTGAGATCGGAGGTTGGAGTGCCAGAGCCAGTGCCATTGTCACGTTACCGCTCCACATAACAAATAGTCTGCTTTTTGTGGAAAAAGCGATCCAAATCAAAAAATAGCAAGAAAGAAGTACTTAGAAAACATCAGAAAAGCGGAGGAGGATTCAGGCGTAAATTTCTGATAATGCACACTTCATTGGCCATTAACACTTACGTATATTGCAGTTTAAAAGCAACTTGCCTAACTATGCAACCAGCAGTAACTTTAGTGAAGAAGAGAGAAAATATAAATGGGACACTTTTTGGCAATTTGTTTCTTTCTTATCTTTGTCCTAACTTTTTTTTATTCCAAGGGTTTATTCATCACGCAAAACTCGATTCAAGATTTAATGTTTAAATATGCTAAAACTATGTAAAACTAGGTAAAATGGTAGAGACATTAACTTTGTGTCCATATCCACATGACATCTGTGGGTGAGAAGTTATTGCACATTTTAGAGTAAAACTACATGAAAAACTGCCTCTGGGGAATTCACTTCCTAAAACTTACAGTAGTGGTTCATTAGTGCATGTCCCAGGAATAAATATTTAATAGTCTCTCCACAAATACTTTCCAGACTCAACACATATTAACGTCTATTCACAGGATTTTTCATAATTTAGCACTTTGTGGTCACATTGTGGCACTGACACCACTTAGCCAAAACACTTTGCTGAATGAGAAGGAGACTAATCTGTGTCCAAGTGTGGTGACCACTGTGAAACACAAAGGAGAAGCTGTTACGATTGTGCTGCTTTTCTGATGACACTGTTTGCTCATTGGAAACTGTTGCTTGTAGCATTCACACCTCAGCATTTTTACGTGAATTTTATATTTTGCTTAAAAGAATGAGAGAAAAAAACAACAAATCAAAAACTCTAAATAAATTAAAATTTAGATTTATTAGTAAATAAATTGGTAATTCTATTAGGTTGAAAAAAAGGCACCATTGTGGATTGTCTTGGTACTTTGTTGGAATATCATGACCGTCACAGTCATGTCATGATTCCCCCACACATCTGTTGTTATAACTTCTTCTGTTGTCCCAAAGCCATGAAAGTCTATCAGTCTATATTAGCTAATAGAGCTTCCTGGAGCTATTGAGCCTGGCTAAAAAAAAAAAAAACAACCCACAGCAACACTTAGAAGTCTCAGTGGGGTTCTACCGGAGGAGTGAAGTGACAGGACTGCTGAGACAGCCCACACTTCTAAATCAAAGTATCCAAGGAGACTTCAAATTTTACGCTACTGAAATCCAAATCCAGGGGGGGAAATAGCATTTCACAAGCCAAAAGAACTTTTTTGAAAACATTCATCTTTACCAAAAATAAGTAAGCTGAACAACAAATAGTATGATTTTGTTTTTTGTCCATGTTTGTATTTTAATGTAGATATTTTTTTCTGTGTAAACTGAAAGTTGTCCAGTGATCAGAGGGTTCCCCGCTGGACCAAATGATCTCATCCTTTTCCACACAAAGCCCCCTTGAGTTAAACAGTAGTCAACATAGTGAATGGGGGCTTACAAGCCATTTTGCATTCACTTTTGGTCATTTTACAATGACAGGAAGAAGAATTGACGAGTAAATATAGGAGCTCAAAGCAGTTTTACGTCATAAATTGAGAGGTCACTGATGGACAACCTTCCAAATGCTCTTCAGTTGGATAGCGCTAAGCTGTAAAAAGGTTGTTGGGAGTTTCTTTGTGATTATATTTGGGAATTGACTGCCAGTGAAATAAATCTATATTGTGAATACCATAGCATAGCATAGCAGATTACCGTCATAAAATGAGGGGAACAGCAGAGCCTAGTTTTTCCCCAGCGCACTCTGTTTTTGTTGTGATGTGCCAGGTCCAAGCTCTTGGAAAATGGTTGGAGAATGGCTGCTGGATCAAAGAAGATAAATAATCAACTGTGGGGAGAGAGAGGGAGAGCCTTCTATTTTATCTTTTCCCCTTGCTCGTAGCTGAAAGCGGTCTGCTGCTGACCTTAAAGTTGATGAGCAAAAAACAGAGAAAAAGCAGGAAAAAAATTCAGCTCTCTACTAGTGGTTGTTAAAAAGTGATGAAATCCATAATTTGTGTGAGCAAGACATGACTTCAACCAGCTTCAAAATAAGGTTTAATACTGTTTCTATCATTTTTAGATGTGTAACATCAATATTGGCAAAAATGTGATAAATTTAAGGATTTTATACCTCTTTTTCTCATGTTATTTACTTTTTTAATTCTATTTTGAGACCATTTATTTTTGCTATTCCTGTGTTTAGTTTTAATTTGATTGTATTATTTCAAGACAATAAAAAACAAAATTAAAAAAATATATAAAATACATTACAGATATTATTCATAAATTAATTGTAAAACAAATAACAGAAAATGATGCAATGCAATTATACATACAGCACGTACACATGACACATTTAATCCATTGAAAAAAACGTTTTTTTTAATAGTTTGATTGATTGCCATAACTTAATTTTTACATTATCAAATTCATAACATCTATTTAATGTTTTTCAGTCCATGTGCAGTTCATTCATCAAATGACAAAGATATAGAGAACATTTATCTGCATTTTCTTGTAACTTTGACTGTTTTTGAGTTGGCTTTGAAACCCTTCTCCTTAATCCAGACTTTTTTTTTGTAAAAACACCAAACTAATATAAAATTCGCATAACAAAGATCATTATTAACAAAAAAAAACAGAAAACATATATGAAAGTGTATCATTAAAGCACTATAAACATGTATTAAGTGATGTGAAAAAAAAATCTTCTGCAAAAAGTCTCTACACGCCAAAGAGATTTGTCCCTCTGGAGTTCTTAAGTAGCTAACCGCGGCTTACATCAGCGCCGCACAACGTCCTACTTTAATACCCTTGTCTTGCTCATCAGCTCGTAGGGAAGAACGAAGGTTGTGATTACTGTCAGATTAAGATTTGCGTCACTACAGATACGTATGGCATAATTAAATAATAGCTGCCTCGCCCCAACAGTCCCTTTGCAGGCGAGCCTCTAGCCTCGTCAGATTGGCACAATATTAACCATGACACAGGCATAACCAGGCCGGTAATTAATGCCCTGAATCAATTAGGAATCAGGCAGTTTGCAGAATTCCCCACAGTGGTCCACTCATTACCAGTGCTGTGATGGAGGAGCAACTTCTCCTCAGGGGAAGGTGTGGCAGTTAACCATTTTCTTTTTGTATGTGTCTTTTGCCCCGCTTCAAACTAAGATCTGAAAGGTGGCTAAGGCAAAAATTGATGCTCCTTTGCAAACTCAAATGTCAGTTACAAAAACCCTTGATTATAGGCATTGTCCAGCCAGACAAAATTAGGAAACTGACTGAGGATAATGAAGGTACCTTTCCTTTAAATGGGGTCTAATGAGGCCTATTAGATGACATGGTTATGAAACTTAAATTGGCTTGAATTTATACTGTGAAAGTAGCCTTTTTTTATTACTTGTACATCAATAGCCTAATGTAATGTTTTTTTTCTTGAACAAATTTACTTATTTGTTGGATGTTTTTTTTTTTTTTCCTTTCTTTTTTTAGTTTGACTGCATCAGTAAGACGAGAACATTTGGACATTTAGTGAGCCTCCCTGACTGAAGAAACTAAAGACAAATCCCAATCAGTGATCACATTTTGTCTCCTTTTATTGTTGTTTTTATTCCAAATTCAGTTAATACAAAGATTTTATCAAAGTTAACACATAGAGGCCAAAACCAAGACCTTTTTGTTGTATTCTTGTTAAAAATAAAAATAAAATGACGTAATATAATAATGATGAGAGTAGGCATATATATTTTTTTTTTAATTAAGCTAGTGAATCATCTTTACTCTCACAATCCTAAGATTTTAAGGGTTCTGTCAGATTTAGAGCAATAAAGAGCCTTCCAGACTAATATACCTCAGTTTTGGCATCTTTGGCTGTTGGGATCAAAATTGTCATACAATGATGATAATGCACAGCTGTTGCCGCCACTTTTGTTGCAATGTCATATGACTAAAGGGGGGGAATTGGATTTAGTCCCCCCCGTTCACCTGCAGGTTTAGTCTTTTGTTGTATTTTTGTATGGAGAGGGTAGGTCCTGGCATTTTTTGTTGACCACTTTACTTAACACGCTCTGCTGGAACGATTTTTGGAAACCTTTCGAATTTGCTTTTTTGTGACATTTTTCTTATGCTAAAAAATTAACACAAGAACTTGTTTTTGGCCAAGGAGTTTTATGTTTACTTCTCTGCTTCAGCGTAGCTGTAGCATTAAAGCATTTAAACAGCAATAATTTAAGACTGTAAACTCATTTTATTAGAAAAACTAATCTGTGACATTTTAGGGGAATTTTTTAAAACTAACAAATGTTGTCGGGCATTGAAGAAAGCTTTTTTTTTTAGCATGGATGTAAAATAAATTAGATTAACATTATTCTAATGTAACTAATTACCAAAGCATGACTGGTGCTAATAACTTGATCATTTTGATATGATAAGCTCTTCCTTTCTTACTGGAGGTTTTCTTTTCACACTTTTATGAAAGTTAAAATAAAAGCTGAACCCTTGACCCTTGCAGTCTGAGGCTTGTGGCTCTGCGATGATGTGGGGAACCGTTTGACGGCACGCCTTGAGTCTATTTGACTCCTTTTAAGGGAAGGTCACTTCAAATTAGCACAAAGTTGTACTGAGTGTTGACCTTTATCTTTGAGGATGACAGTGCCCCCATGCAAATGTCACAGTAAAGCATTTAATGTTGTGATAGGTACAAAAAATAACTAATCAATTGTTTAGGTCTTTATTGTTCAGATCCCAACACTGATTAATTTACGAGTGAATATTTTGCATCAGAGTGTGATTTTTTTCCAATATTATTATTTTTGCTTTACCAAAGGATATAGCATCTTTGTCTTTCTTGTGGAAGAAATATCAAGTAAGACAGATTTAATTTCCCATAATTCTTTTTTTTTTTAAACTGAGCCTAAAACTGGACCAAATTCCTTTGAAAACCTCTGCTTTATCGATAAAAGGTATATACATGTGTGTAACATCGATATCACAGTAGTGCCTATTAGGAAAAAAAAATCTGCAATTACATAAAACATTGAAAAATATACTTGTTCAAAATAATAAATTACTATATATATATATATATATATATATCATATTCAGAGCAGGAGTTTACAACTTGCAAAAAAATGGAAAATTTTGGAAACTGTTTAGTTTTCACTACATTGGAGCAAAACCTAAAATATTTAATTTGCTTGTGACTCCATGAAATAGCAATGAAATTCAACAGGGTGCAAAAAAAATGAACATGGTGTCATCACTTAACACAGAGGCAGATAATTGCGGATTACTCCTCCTTTTTTTCTTGATTCCAAGACAAACATGATTTAAAAGCTGTTGACATTGGTGTCAGTAAACCCACAGACCTGCCATGCAATGTTTGGGCTCTTATACATGGCCATAAATAAGTATCATGTGGCTGTGAGAAGTGTTGCTCATGTGGAGGAAGTCATGTCAAAAATATGCATTTTCTCTTTATTTGACAATCCTCCCTGGAGTCATACTTTCACTCTAGAGCTGAAGATGTTGACCGAAGACACATAGACGGCAGCTAAGTATGAGAAAAACCTGTACTTTTGTAATGAAGTGTTGATTTTCTTACACACAAGAAATGAACAACGACCCATCTTGATTAAAAAATAGCTACCTTATGTGGTTGGGTGCATGCAACTATTTATTACCTATAGATTCACATGTATTTGAAGAGACATACGAAACATTCTCAATACCTTGCCATTTCCTAGTTTTGGAGTGGCACACTCAATGTAAATTCCAAGATTTTTAGTGTGTTAGGGGATCATAATCAATTGTGTAATGCTTGTGAGGTGAAAATGACCCGGTGGTTGTAATAATAACCAGGAAAAAACGGCATCTGACCGACACATGCCCAAACAAGTCATCCACCTCCAGCCAGCAAGCAGCAATCTAAACATATTGGTTACCCAATCTCTTACCAGAGTATACTTTAGTATTTTTAGACCTTTGCTTTGTTGGTTGTTTTTTGTCTATAAAAAGGTATGCAATTAAAATCAGTTTCCTCCTGTTACTTTTGCTCAAACAAAATCAAAAACTATTTTTAACTGAAACTGATGCTAAACACATCTTAAAGTACCATCTTTTAAACTATGGTAAAAGCGTTCCCAATGGTCTTTTAATAATGATTATGCCATTTTCAGCCAGAATCAAAACAACTTGTAATTTCCATGACATGGTTTGGCGTCTGTTATTGGCAGGACTGTTGGTGGGGATTTATTAATAACCCCACTTCCCATCATCCCTTTGTTGACACTCCCCCACTAGCTTACAGCCCCTCACACCCCCAACATGATATTGCCGATGCAGCAAAAATGGCAAGCAATATTGGAGCCATCCAGCTGTATATAAAGAAATACCTTGAAATGCAATTTCAAATGTAATTTTCCTTCATCAGTCCTTCATCATCAGAGGAATGGAGCAAGACCATGCGAAGATACAAATGTCATTAGATTGGGTCTTTAAACCTAAGTGCTGATAATGGTTCAAATTTCAACTATTGTTTATGCTGACGTAAAGTCAAGATTGAAATAGCCATGAATAAAAAATAAAAGAGGGAGTCCCAAAATATAATATAATATTTTACAAAAATGTGGGTTAACTAACCCTTAACCCTTGTGCTATCTTGTGGGGTCTTGATGACCCCACAAGATAGCACAAGGGTTTAATCTGTAAAACATGTGAGCCAATAAACACAGCTTAACTAAACTAGCACAGACAATGAAATTGAGTATATTGGTCCTTTACTTTTACATTTAAAGTCGCCTAAAGTCTTTTATTCTGTTTTTCTTGTAGTTCTCATTCATTGGCTTTTGGTTCTATAGGAAATCAGTGAAGGACCCCCGATATGTGCATGCTATACTCTTAACAAAAGGATGGGATCCTGTGCAGAAAATTATACAGAATTGAAGCAACTCCCTTTTTCCTTATTGTTCTTTCTTTTCTTTTTTTTGCGTCTGCCACAATTTTACAGCATTCTTTTACTTTTCTTCGGTATTTGACATAGACAATTTTCTTTGTCAGGGATCCATGCGTTATGCAGGGCATTTTTTGTCATTGTGTTTGACAAGCAGGTTGTCATCCTGTCTCAATCAATGACACTCAAAAATCAACTGAGGACTTAATGTTTCTGTGTAGCTCGTACACTCCCAGATAGACCTGTCAAAGTCTGCCATTCTCTCCAGATTCAAGGGTAAAAAAAAAAAAAAAACTTTCACCAAACCATAAAAGAGACTCATTAACAAATATTGGAATTTTTATATTTTTTATTGTGTTTTATAAGAGAGAACAAAAAAGGAGCATGTTGGAAAAAAAACAGATGAGAAGGTCTATAACTTTAAAGATGGATCATCAGGGCCACAATCTTAACATTCAGACACAATTGTGCACATAAACTCCTTTGTGCATCTTGACACCTGCACACACAGATGCACATCAAAGGCACCATCACCTGTAGCTCTTTGAAGTTGGTCATCAGTTTGAGTCACTCTATACAAGTCGCGGTGTTATCTGGGAGTTAGATTCATGTGCATCTCTTAAGCAAACACACAGAGTTCATACATTTATTCAGGAAAAAAAACTTTTTTTAAACTCTTCATTTTTACACTTATGCTAACACTGCAAACTGTACGCTCGAAGCATTCACAGTACTATTTAACAGCAAAAACATAAGAAATCACTTCCTGAAACTGCACAATTGTCAATTCTAATTTTACCGGTCCATCTGAAAATGATTCCTGATGAAACTTTGAAAGATTTATTAGTTCCACTTGTAGACACTTTATCAGGATTTGGTGGCTGCTTACAAACATGGAGATTTATTGAAGCAATGCAGAAATAGAGGATGAGGGTTTAGTGAAGCAAACCTTAAGCCCCCCAAGTGCACTCCTGTGTATCTGACTTCAATGACCGCAACCCTCGAGAGGAAATTTCTTTGCCTCAATATGTATGGAAATGAGAGGCAATCATGGCGATGTCTGTTGAGTCTCTTTTAAACATGCAAATGGTCTCCATTTCCCCACCTTCTACCCTTAAGATCTCACCCACAACTTTTTTTTCTGCCTCTATATGTCCTCTGACCTGAAACAGCTCTGGTTTCAATTATCTTTTAAAAATGTACGTAAACCCATCCTACACACTTGGGTGAGCTTATCTCTCCATGTGAATCCCTCCTTTTTCCAAGCTCTCTTTTTCTTCACTTCCCTCACTGATTTGACTCCAAACATCTCCCTCTCTCCCTTTTTTTCCTTTAGAAGTTAGGGATTGAAGGGCTCGATTTCAAAACGGCGCACGTCTCAGCGACTCAAGTGAGGGGTTTGTTCCGCTGCCACACTTCCGTTCACAAATGCTCCAGCTTGGGGAGGAGGGATAAATCCCTGTTAATCTACTGAATCTGGCTCTTTCTGCCTCTTTTGTTCACTGTTACTGAGATCCTTATGTACTGGTCTTTAGGGAGGGGTGTGAGGTTACGAGCGTCTGTGTATGAAGGGTGTGTGAAGGGATTTCAGCAAATCTACCGATGAGCAAACCCCAGACAAAATGTCACAGCTTTCAACATGATGTTGAAGGTTTGACAAGCGTGCACTGTGCAGACCAGTGCAGAGTTTTTTGAGATAATGAACAAGTAAAAAGGAAAATATGTAACTTTATTTAGTCAATTCATGATTGTTTAGATATAGCTGAAAGTTTAAAGTCAATTTGAAGTTTACTCTTCAAAATTTTCTATAAAGCTGCATTCACACCAAATGCAATTTGCATATCCGGGGCATCCAGTTCCCAGCGGTCTTTATTTTTACGATTGTGCCGTTTTTAGGCAAAATTTAAAAAAAACTGTCATTTTCTAGGACATAGTTTCTGCAGAGCGGCAGGATTCATCAGAAAATTTGCCTCCGAGTTATGGGTGAGCCTGTCCTCTTTTCCCATCATCCCTTTGTTTACACTCTCTCCTGCTAATTTACAGCCCCTCACAACCAAATTAACATTACAAGTCCAAGAAAACTGGTGGGCAATATTGGAGCTATCCGGCAGAACAGTTATGAGTCAGATATCAGCCCACACAAGGAAAACAAAGACATACATGTCGTCTACACGTGGATGCATTGGAATGGAGCGGAGCAAGAAGCTTGTGGCCCGCCGATTGTAGATTTTACACAACAATGACAGGCTTTTTCCAACTGCACTTTTTGCCTGCTCCTACTTCAGAATGATTTAAATAAAGAAATGCCTCCATTATGAGAAAAATGCCGCAAGAACAAGTTAAAAACACGATTTTCATTGGAGTGGGTCTTTAAGTAAACGCAAAGAAGGGGTCTTAGGGTCTGCAGCTCGATTTGACCATCGGGTGCGACACGTCAATCTGGCAGCAGCACATTTTGGGCAATGCGTCGATAACTGAAGCATCGATAACTCAAGAGTTCAAATATCTGAACTTTGGCAAAGATGCATCGTGTCAACCAATCAGGTACTCTGCTTTGACCTATGACTTGTTGATGACATGATCAGCAGGTGGAGTCCAAAACCAACATAGAGATAATCTGAACATTTTCCTCCTGACCTTTATAATGTTTATTTGCATTGAGACAATAATAAAAAAAAGTTCCTCTAATTGTATTCTTATTTTTATTTAGTCCTCTCCTTGGACTTATAAGGGACAGCAAGTCTTCGAACTGAATCACAGAGAGATGCAAGTACCGCTCCCCATAATAAACAAACAGGATCGATCAATATCATCCATGTCTTCCATGCATTCTAAAGGAGATATACAGTCAACGTTTCCACGTAGCAATGAGGCTAAAGCTTTTGGGGGTAGCTCCACCCACACGAGTCTGGAGTGTCGAGTTTACAAACACATTTTTGGACAAGTGTCCAGCAGTAAATTTGACGCACCTCACAAGAAAGATGTCTGATGCGAATTTGTCGTGCGAATCGCGTTCGGGCTGCACAATATCGACTAGGCAAAACTTCATAAAATGTTTTCACTTTCGCCTCTGCAAACATTCTTACTGGACACCAGTGGAGTTTAGAGGGTGAATGCAGAGTTGGTTCTTATATGTCCGATGGACTGATGGGTGGAGTTTGTTTTCTGTTGATCTGTGTTTAATGAAAGTGACCCTGAACAGAGCTGAACAGATTTGGCCATTAGCTCAGCAAGAGCCTGTAATCACTATAAGTTGTTTTCCTTTTTCATGCTGTTCATTATTGAACAAATAATCTGTGGGGAGAGAAGCCTGTGCATCTGCCATCTTCTTCCTCTCTCGTTTTATTTCCCTCTGCAGGGATGCACTTGGGAAAGTATTGATTTGGTAGCTTGAAAATAAACTGACAAGTGTGCGAGTGGGGTAATAAACAGACCCGAGGAGAAGAAAAATGTGTAAAAAAATGGCAATGAAGTGCAGGGGGAGGCAGGAGGGCTGAAGGAATTATTCGTTTCAGGATACGTTCAGATGCAGTCGGTTGCTGTTACTGTTGTTTGCCACCCTCAGCTTTTTGGCAGGAACAAACAGTCTGCTTGGTAGATGGGGAGTGGGCTGCACTGTGCTGTGCCACAGCCTTGAACCTGTGAGGCTGAGTAGCAGGGTTTAAAAGACCTTCAAACTCTCAGCATGCTGTTTGTCAGTCATCCAAAAGATTTCCTCAAACACTATTTTCAGAGGACGTAAAAGAAACTAACATATTGGTCTTAAATGTTGACACATTTGATAAACACCAATGAAATGACAAGTTCAGAGCACTCATCTCCCACCTTTGTTCATTGTGTGACCTATGATGCAGGCAAAAGTAGTTTGAACGAATTTATTAGTACAATAAGATCATCTAAATCATTTTTTCCTAAATGTGCACAGTGACAAAATCAACATGTCATTAATTCAAACAGACTTGCCAGACTTTTGTTTGTCTGTTTCTATAAAAGGTAATCTCCTTGTTAATAATGACAGAGCTGTAGTTGTGGCTTCCTCACAGGGAGCTAAGGGCCTTGCACTCTGACAGCTGTCAAGCACCATGCATATGCTGCAAGGACCCTCCGCAGGACTTATTTGTGCCCGCTACATCAGTTGCAACAGCGCTTCACACACAAACTTGTTGATTATCAGCATCAGGAGAGTTGGCAGGGAAAGACTTTTCTGACCGCCTGTCTGCTAATGACAGCCACTGTGATGGTAGATGGGAGAAAGAGGACACAGGCTGTCACTTTGATTCATGCTAGAACAGTTCCAACCGGTGGCTTCTTGCCAATGTCTCAACAGTCGTTATGAGCCCCCCCCCCCACCAAATGACATTTAAAGTGTGAAGCAATGGCTGTCCTTGTGGCTCAGTCACCCTAGGACGAGCCCCGGCTATGAGCGCCGAACCCCTCGCCAATGTTCGCAATGAGGTCACGAACCCTGAAGCCGAATCTCCTGCCACAACTCACTGGCACGATGGAACGTGTGAAAAGTGACCTTCAGAACAGATGTTGTCAATGACCTGATGGTGGCCTAAAACTTTCACCCACATTGGTCCTTCCCTTTTTTATCTTTACTTTACATTAACCATTTTCAGAATAATCATGATGAAGGTTTTAAAGCACGAATAGTTCACTTAACAATTTAAGCTTGTGTATTGATGTCTTCTTTTAAGCATTTTTGGATTGACGGAATAATATCTTTGAACTTTAAAATGAAAAAAAAAGAAGTAAAATATTCAAGTTTAAAAGAGCCTATGAAATTCAATTTACTATGAAAAGTACCAGTTCACTATTTTATTTTTTAACCAATTAAAAGACTGAATGCTTTAGTCTAGTGTAAAATAAGCCATAATAATGTGAGTCATGGCTGCCTAGAAACAGCCACATACATTTTTGTAGCAAAATAGCATTTTTAAGAAATATCTAAATGTTGGTATTGAAAAAAAAACATAAGGAGGAAATTCATCACAGGCAAGACAGAGCTTTTGTTTGTTTTGAAAAATTCACTTCCAATGAAGTTCACACCTGTCTATGGTTTTAGTGTGCATTATCTGACAACACAGCCTTGTGCCTCCAGGCTTTAGTGGAATAACTGTGGCTAAAAGTACATTACAGATGGCTAAAGGAAGGATTTGTGTGGAAGAAACAGCTGACGCAAACGTAGTTGGAGCTGCTGTGCCCGTGAAGAGGCAATCCCTACAACTGCCTGTCTCTTTAAGTGTAACTTGACAGTCAGACCGACAAATACGGCAGCTCCAACCTCATTAGAAAGTCAGCAGCTGCAAATATTTTTGATAAAAAAAGAAAACAGAACACAAGTTATGTAATACAATGTGTAAGCATTATAGCAGCAAGTTGTAATTTGTAAGCCTGCAGCCATTCAATGAAAGGGCAAGAACAATGTTTAATATTTAAGTGAAGCACTGAAATAAACTGAACCGACTGAAACATTTGTGCGAGTTTTGTGTTGCTGCTGTATCATATATTTTAAGTTGTGATTTGAAAAACAGAATATTAAAACACTTTTTTTTTAAGTTTTTTTGGTGTGAAAATTATTTGTGAAGTTTTACATTTATAGTTTAGTATTTTGCAGTTTAGCTTTGTTACTGTGAAATGGTTTAAAGTTAACACTTAATCATTAAGTGTTAACTTTTCTTTTGTTTTAGCAACAAACTAAAATTTCAGGTCAGTTTTGCTGACCTGAAATAGTGGTGAACATTTTTTCCTGCAATGTAACTTTAACTATTAATTCAATGCGTTGGTCAAGAACCTGCTGGAATTGCACGCTTATATGGCTATTAAACTTATAAGTTAGTACTGAAGTTAAAATTAAGACTACGACTGTGCCAATTACCATCAATTGAGCTTATCCGTAAAGATCCACTTTGAAGAAAATTGTGTTTTTGGTGTTTTTAGGATGTTCTTGTGGCATTTTTCTGATGATGGACATATGTAAATAAAATTAAGCTTGAAGTTGCATTTCTGGGCATTTTTTTATTCAAATTGTTGTGAATCAAGAGCATTTTTGTTGCACTGGTAATGCTATGCTGGGGTTGCAAGGGGTATAAGCTAGTGTTTTTCAACCGGTGTGCCGCGGCACACTAGTGTGCCGTGAGATATGGTCTGGTGTGCCAGGGGAAATTACCCATTCACTGATCTAAAAATATTTATCATCTCCAGGATATCAGCTTTGTGTTCATCCAAACAGGCCCTGATAAAACACTGAGTAGTTAGTAAAATGAAAGATCATAAAATAATTTTTCTTTGTTTATTTGATTATATTAAAGACATTTTGATGAGAATGACGGTACCGCGATTTAGCCGCAGTTTCTTTTTTTTTTTTTTTTTTTTTTAGCCGCAGTTTCTGCTCTGTTTTCGGAAACGTTCCCCCCTTCAACTGTCTCCACCAATCATTCTTGGACCCCTAATCATACGTCATCAGTCTGACCAATCAGAAGTGGTTAAAGTCTTCACTTCCTTGTTCCGATTCTGCTCATAGAGTCGCTCAGTTCCATCAAAAATACCAGCTAAAGCTCGTCTTTAGAGGTGTAGCTTCCCGTGGGATCCGTTGTCAGACCGTGGAACAAGTGAACAAAACAATGAAGCTCAGAGGAGCGAATCTGTCTGCCATCAGCGGCAGTTTTCACACTACATCTCCCATAATGCATCGGGTCAAAGTGACAGCGTCTCTGCGCTACAATCAGTCTTCCCTGTTAAACGTCTTGAAACCTCAACGAACACACATGAAACAGTTTTTAAATGTTCTTGATGAAATCAGAGGTCAACAGTTTAGTTTCTCCTTTAGGATTTTTGTTTATTAACAGCCAAACATCCCAGAGTTTGGTCCAAGTCATCTTTCTAAATGAAACACTTTTCTAATAATGTCTGGATTGAAGGACAAATTCGCTTTCAGACTTCAGTCACTTTTGAAAAATTAAAAGTTAAGTTTAAATAGAAGTAATAACAACATTTAAAGAAACAGCATTAAAGTGAAGTGGCCAACAGACACAATTAAACCAAATTGAAACAATTTAAACTAAAACATTTTTGTTAAAGTTTTCAAAGACTTTATCTTTGTTTGAGACAGAAGAAAAACTAATAAAACTTCAACATGTTCACTTTTTGTGAAGTTACAGAAAACATATTTTTTTAAGTTTTGTGTAAAATTTATCAAACATATTTTGATCATATTGTTGAAAAATTACAGTTGCCTTTGCACCAACATTTAAAAAATATTTTAAAAATAATCACTATTTAGAAAGAATATATTTGGTTTTTGTGAGGTTACATAAAATTGCAATAACAACTACCAGGGTAAAATTTCAAATAATTTAGTTGAAAATTATTACTGAAAACTAACTTAACTTTTATTACAACTTTTAGAAAAAACAGCTTTTTCTGCCACAATTATCACAAAAATGCATGTGAGATTGTCGAGGGACTGCTCATCAATACAGACCATAGAGTTTCTTCTTTTTTAATTTTTGGATGCTGGTGTGCCGCTGGATTTTTGTCAAGGATAAAGTGTGCCTTGGCTCAAAAAAAGTAAAAAAAAAAAACACTGCGCTTCCGGGACAGATGGATGATGGGAAATGGGGACAAGCTTACTTCCCAATCAACAGTTCCACTTACAACTCTGAAGCAAATTTCTAAAGTACTCCTGCCGCTCTGTAGAAACTATGTCCAAGGAAACAGCACAAGTTTTTTTTTTTGATATTTGGATAAAAATGGCATAATCATAATTAATTAAACACTTGGAACATTTTGAAAAAGATCAGATGATAATTGGAGTGGGATTTTAAAAGCTAAGGCTGGCTCCATAAACCAAATGGCTCATAAAATGTGGAACTTCTCCTTTTTTAAGCTGTGATTAGAATGATAAACAACATTTAATATGTGAATATTCCATAGAAAACCACTTTGTTTACTATTACTACAGTTGATGTTGCTTTAGTCTTTTATTTATGGAACTTTGCATGTGAAAATGTCTGAACCTTTCCTTCGTTCATTTCGCCCACAGTCTATTCGAGAAGTCACGGGCTACGTGTTAGTGGCTCTTAACCAGTTTGACCACCTGCCACTGGAGAACCTGAGGATTATTCGAGGAACAAAGCTCTACGAGGACCGTTACTCTCTTGCAATCTTCCTCAATTACAGACGTGATGGAAACTTTGGCCTGCGACATTTGGGTCTCATAAACCTTGCAGGTAAATGAATGAATTATTACTCACTGGGTTGTCATTCTTATGTGAATTTTTTCCTCTCACATATCTTGTCCCTTAAATCTAACTTTAGCTCTTGCAATTAATCCCGTTAGACTAAACGATTTGTTCAGAATCCCAATGTTCTGAGAAGAGCTGACATTTCTCCACATTACTCACACTGAAGTTAATCTCCTTAGATTTCCAACCCACTCTTCAGTTGACCTGCACCTGTTTTCTGACAAGCTGGCAAATGTGAATGTGACTGCTAATAAAATGTGTGCTAAGTGGGAAAACAAATGTGTGGGCAACTCCAACACCATGTGAACAATTAATCCTGGAGCTCGCAGGTTTCTAGGTCTTCTAGTGCTGTGACCCTTGTCAGAAAAAAAACAAAAAAAATAATCATAAATGCATATATACAAAATGTTTTGGGTTTTTCTGTCTCAACAAACAGAAGAATTGTGGCTTGTTTTGCCGAGTTTTTATATCTATTGCAATCAAATTTTCAGATTTTTACCGTTAAGATGTAAAAATGAAGTTGACCACTTAACTTACATCATTGACATGCATGATTTCCAGAGCTCAGATTTATACTATTAAATTACTTTATGAAAGTCAGAAGAAAGAAATGTAATGGGCTCTTTGTTTTTTTTAACTGTTGATTCAGTTATTTTACCGTAACCATTGCACCACTTTAAATCAGCTTTTTGTTTCTTTGAAACAGTCCATGATCATGAATTCTGATGTCTTTTTGCATCTCATTTAATATAATTTGACATTTCTGATGCAACATTCATTTTGTCTATCATTGTCCTTAGCAGACAAGATCCCCAGAATATTTAAGCAGAGGATGCTTTTTATTTATTTTTTTATTTGAATTTATATTGCTCAGTGTTTTTTGATAGAGGAAGTGACTATTAGGCAGTTCTCTGTAATGTGACCAAGTCCCAATCTAAATCTACATGCAACGCAATAATGTTGAGTAAATCCAATAAAAGGATTTATAAAGTTTATGTAATAATGTGAAGTAAATTCAACATAATGATTAATAAATTCAATGCAAGAATGTAGAGTACATTTTACATAATAGCACTATGTAAACTTACTATAACTGTGTACTGTAGTACTTATTCAGGATAGTTTGTTAAATGTTAGTCATCCACTCTTTCTCAAATTGAAAAAGAATAGTTTTGTGGGACTGATTGTCGATACTTTTTTATTTAAATTCAATGTTTCATTTCTTTGAGTGTGCAGAACAGAGGTTTTTCTGGTGTAAAATCCGACTATTTTTTTAACATAGTAATCAATGGGATTAGGGCAAGTTTTGCTTCTTTTTGTAACCAGCCTCCAGTGGTGATCTGCAATATTTGACCACTTCGGTGTTTGCGTATGAGATCAACAGCATATATTTCACGGACTCCACAAGAAAATAAAATAATTTGTCACTTTTATGAAAAAATTATAGTGATAAAATTGCAATAAAATACATGCAGTTAAAATACATGCAGATTTATCAACATGTATTTAGAAAGTAATACGCTGTGTTTCAAAGGGAAAGAACAACTCATTTTGTGATTTGCTGCAAAATCATCTATGACAAAAGGCTGCATTCCATCATAATTCCCTCAGAGTTAAAGACAATGAAGCAGGTCTGTTACTCTAGTCTGCATTTTCATTTCACTTTGCCTCATATTCTCCTTCACATTTTTGCACCATACTCTGAGAATTAAATTTATCCGGCACCAGCAGCAGCTTATTGCCAAGCCAATCCTTTTTATTGTGGTGCCAAGTTGAAGACAGTGCTGGGGGAGCCGGAGCTGGACTCCATGAGAGACTGCTTTTTGATGTGCCATTTGTGGCCTTAAGCTACGAAGTGAAGAGGAAGTTATGCACAAAAGCCCTGGTGTGTGTAGCTGTATTTGATCATTTCACATTTACCCAATGTATTTTGCTAAACAGTTGCTGTTTAGAAGAGTCTTGTAAATGTTGGGCTCCTTAGCTAAAAATCATAATGTGAGAAAACGTTTTATTTCATTTTTTTTCGACAGGAAATGGGGGACCAGCTGGTAAAGTATTTGGTTGGTTCTTCCTGTTAAGATTCCTGTCTGGCAACACCTTTCAATGCTGAAGGCTTTGTCTGTACTCCAGTATTTGGTAAAACTATAGTTTCAGGTGCCATTCCAGTCATTTACACTGTTACAAAAGCTTAAATACTAAAACTTTTTTTTTTTCAATTTCAATGTTTTTATCCAACTCAAAGTCAATAGCTAAAGGTTTTAATTTCCAGTGGTCTTTTACATTGATTTATAAATAGGAGAAGAACATGACAAACTGTAGGTGTCCTTTCTGAAACTCTTTACGACCAACTTTTACTATGTATATTTCTTTACCACTATTATATCAATAGTCCACCCAGTAAAAAAAAAACGTGCCGTATTTTCCGCACTATAGAGTGCACTGGAATATCAGTCGCATTAAGCGAGACAAAAGAGACAAAAGAGTCAGAAATAAGTTTTTCAGTCTGTGTTTACTCTATACCTTATTTGTGACCTGCTCCATGTTAGCCACGTTAGCTTATATTCACAATACCTCCAACTTCCAACCTTGTTTGCAACACATAAGAAAAAGGACTGATACCGCTGAAGCAAACTACAGTTTTGTCTGTGTGTATCAGGCCATTGGTGTGTATTAGATGGATAGATTAGATAGATTTGCTTTATTGTCATTGTCCGTTGTACAATTAAATTGAATCATCACCATTTACAAGAATAGCAAGGAATAACAAAATATAATATTTATAAATCAGTAAATACAAGTGTACAAATATAAACTGTAATAAAGAATGTCCGCAATTTGTGTGCAAAACTGCGTACAAAAATTGTGTTAGACGTGTCAGATGTGCAAGAGGAAGCAATGAGGTAGAGTGTTGACGTTGTGGACAGAAGTATGGATAAGCATATATATATATATATATATATATATATATATTTATGCATGTACATATGGATGTGCTATTGGAGATTTTATCTGTGCATTTTGGAATTGAGGATGGTTATTGCCTTTGTAAAGAAGCTGTTTTTGAGTCTGTTTGTTTTGCTTCTAACTATTTGACCCTACTATTTTAAAAAAATGCTGTGCAACTGTTTTGAAATCGTCATTAGTTTTAAAGTGGTGTAATATCAAGTTGTGTGTGCGTAAATTTTATTATGCATTTGTATGTTTTTGATATTCCAGTATATATGTGAATAAACAATTGCATATAAAGTTAAAGTCCCATTATCTGTCACACACCTAGGTGTCGTCCGCATTTGATCCATCCCCTTTGGGGGCGGTGAGCTGCAGAAACAGCCACGCTTGGGAACCATGAGGTGGTTTTAACCCCCCAATCCAACCACTTAATCCTGAGTGTTGAGCATTAAGAGTCACTCGGCCTGGATTTGAACTCACGACTTTCCAGTCACAGGATGGGCACTCTACCCCAACGCCACTGAGCTGGACATATAGTATTGTTTAAGTTACACAAAATGTATCGTATGAGGTAGAAATCAAGCATTTTGCACAAACAAATCCAAAGTTAAATACAAACAGGCAAGATGCAAGTTACAAATTTAATTATCGTACACACACAAATCCATTAAGACTATTTTCTCTCTATACATGTTTATCACAAAATCACTTTAACATCCTTAAGCACAACTGGAATAAATCCATTTATAATTTATTTTTGGGGAAAAAATAAATAGGTTTTATTAAGTTGTGGGAAAAGATACCTTTACAAAGCAAGACTTTTTTTACTGCCCCTTTTAAACATCTTTTTTCTTGTTGTTCAAGCAAGTTAAGTCTAAAGGCAGCTGTTTTAATCATCATGAGAAATGTGGTTTTACTTTCTAAATTGTCCATTATATTTCCATTCCTTCCTTAGGGACGTGTGAAGTGATCAATAGAATCCATAAGAAACATAGGATGAAACTTATTAACTACATGAGGGGCTAATCGAGGGAAAGCAAAATAAAAGACCTCTCAGAGCAGAAACCCACACACACTTCCACTCGAGTCCAAATTGCTTTGGGATGAAATCAATTTGTTACTAGTATATTGTGGCATTACACTTATTGATTTTCTTCCTTTGGTGCAGTCTCTGCCATCTGTAACTGGACCCTATGGATTTAAGGCAACTGGAGGAATTTGGTTGGGCATAGGGCTCCCTCTGATGCACCTTTCAATCAGGCTTAGCTAAGAGATCCTCATGAATATGAAACATAAGCCATAGTCAAGCTGTGAAAACTTTGGGGATGTTTTTTGTGTGCATGCAGTGCTGTGTGAAATAAGCAACGGAAAGGACCCTCTTGTGCAAAATAAAAAAATAAGTGAGTAACAGCCATTTTCCAAAAGAAAAGCAATAGAATCTAAAAAGAAATAAATTATTTTTAAATATGCAAGTTTATTATTTTCCCCAGTTTCAAGCATGATAACATTTTTATTTTGATGTGTTAAATATTTGAGTTCATGTGTGTATTTAGTAAACCTTGAGCAGTCTCTTTGCTTTTCACTTGGCCCACTTCTCTGAAAATGTAATAAAAGCCTCAGAAAAGCTTTACAATTTAACACCTTTTACTGCAACCACCTCACTTTCTCATATTTCATCCCTTTTCACATTTGTTTGATATTCTTTCCTTTTTTTAAACACCCCGTGCCTACATGGAGTCTGTCTCAAATGAAGCATCCAATCTGAGGCCCCATCTGCTGAATGATCCTTTCTCATCGCATACATGTACACAAGCCTGTGTTTTACGCCAAGGCGTCATCCACTCCTTCATGGCCCATCTGTTCTGTTTGTATCAGTCCCACTTTCTGTCTGTTTTCCATCTTTTCATCACTCTCTCTGTCTTTTGTCATATATCAGTTGGCTGTCTTGATTTGTCTCATTATTGCCTTTCACACAAGCACACATGCTATCATGTTGGCAAACTCTGTTTAGCACTTTGAGGCTTTCTGTGTTCTCCGAAGCGCTGTGTGGTCGAGGCATCATCTGGTCCATGTCCTGCCAGTGTCACCCAACAGCAGAACAAAGGGTGAGAGGAGAACGGAAAGGGAAAAGAACCAGGGTGTTTCCCTCACTCAAGTTGCTGAACAAGCCAGTGCCTATCTATGAGAGTTAGAATTTTTTTATCCATCCAACTACAAAGAAAAGAGTATTTCTGCCACAGGAGGTAGTCTAGATTGTGCATGTCACCAGGTTCAGTTCTACCTCCTGCCTGGCAGCTAACAGACCTTAGGTCTTCTTCAATTGTGTGTCTAATTGATTACTTCCCATGCAATTACTCCCGTGTCACACTCAATATTTCACAGCTCCAGGATAGGGGCAGCAGGGACTTCTTTATGAAGGACGACATTGATATTGTCACATTTGTGAGGCACTAATGTGGATTGTGAGGAGGCACATGTTAAATTAAAGTCCAGAACAGACCATCAATGTTGGTGGATGTTAATAGATTGCTATGTACTACAACTGACTTACAAAAAAAGTATAGAAACTGCTGCCTTTTTTCTTCTTTCTGTTTTAGTTTTGCACTGAATAGAAATTAACACACCTAACTGTATTAGTTTCATCTTATTAAACACAAAAATACTAAATTAATTTTAAAATTCAGAAATGGAATATCTTAATCCTCCTAAGTCTTATGCTATTTTCCTGGCAATGCGCGTTCAAGCGACCACTTCAATAAAAGGTTTATGTATTCGTGCTTCTATGCACATTTAAGGCTTCTGCGTTCAAAACGTGTTGTTACTCACTTTTTTAAGACTGTTTTTTGGCTCTACATACAAAACTCATGTCCTTTGAATATGCGTCATAAGTTAAACCAGTTGAACTTTGACCAATCGGACTCAGATTTGGTAGTGACATATGGGTAGCGTTCTTTTTAATTCACAGAAGGGCCAACCGTTTTAGAACCAAGTCTTTCATAAATCGGCATAGATCTGGGAAAGAAAAAGGTCTGGAGCAAGATTCGCGAGTTTTGCACTGCTTTGATATTCCACACCAAGCTTCTTCCAACTGTAGGTATCAGGTAGTGGCAGTCCAGTGTGAACACCTTATGCTAAAAGCACGTTCAAGAACCCAAATTCAGCGCATTTTTGAACGTGCGACACATGCCCGATGCATACGCAGCATTAGGCTTCGCTTTGGTTGTTCAGCGTAAAAATAAAAAAAAATAAAAAATATGAATCCTCTGCATTTTTGCTTCCTGTTTGGGAAACTGCAGGCATTTGTAGTTTCAAGTCCTGAAGTCTATCCATGGACACTGATTCATTTTTCCTAATGGAGCCATGTACCCACTGATCTCTGCCACCATGACACCTAACAGGAGCTTCCATGTTGTACAGAGGCAGGTTATTAGTCTGTATAGTGGGATGGATTTGCCCTTTTGTTAGCAGCTCAGAGTGGGTTCCAATCTATTACCAGGTGATTGATTTGTGCTGCAAGCAGTCTGTTTCTTTAGTCAGAGTATGTATGTTGTGAGGCTCGAGGCAGATTCTAAAGTTGTCACACACAGTTAAAAAAAAAAACAAATCAAAAGAATTTTTTGTCGGCTCCGAAATTAAATACGTTGACTTTGATGAATGAGATTTTGAATCAATGAGAAAGCAGTAGGACATATTATGGAATTTTGATTGCTTGTTTTGTTTTACTCTAGAAACAACTGTAAAAACTTTTTGAAAATTTGTAAAAAAAAAAATATATATATATATATAGTTGGATAGATTAAAAATATACAGTTTATCCATAGGAATTTTTATAAGGCAGCATTCTACAGAAACAAACACATTCATACTAGCTATTAAACCCTTTGACCCCTCCCCTTTCTGCCCTTGCATCCTAAAAATGAAAAAGCTTATTTCTGCCCCATAGGCCAAATCCCTGAGTAAGTTGAGCAGTTATTGACTGGTAGAGAAATGGACATAAAAAGGCCCTTTTTCTCTTTAACACAGGTTTCCAAAAAAGATATGTCTGTTATGAATTCAACACAAGACTTGGATTCACCAATTGTCTCTTAAATGTCGGGACAAACCCAGACTTTTTATAGTGAGAGGGTGTGACTTCTTTGGTACATCTTTGAGGAACTATTTAACGTGTTAAATAAATTAACTTAATAGATGTAAGTTCAAATGATCTCCAAATGTCAGAAGGTCCTTGGGCAAACTGCTAAACCCCAAATTAATGATTGTTATTCAGCCAAACTGTGTGGAAATGGAAAAAAAAACAAAAACACCTGTTAGTCCTAAAAATCCGATTTGTCTGGTCATTTCACTTTATGCTGCAATTTAATTGACCTGAATTACAAAACTTTTTCAGATAATATTTGGCTGTTATGTTAGAAAGTTGAGGTATTTGTTTACTAAAGGAGTTAAAAATATAAATTACAACAAACATTTATTTTAGGGACACACCCTTTTTAACTCTTTCTTTCCTTCTCAGTTTATGCCAAGGATGTCAATGATATAGTACATTATTATGGTTTCTCTAGTAAACCCATCAGTCTTAGCTAAAGAACCAAAAGTGTTGTTCATAAAGTGCAGGAAACTGGATAACTGCATTCCTTTAGATTGAGATGTACACTTCTAATCCAATCTATTACTATTAAAGTTTTTCTCAAATGCTAAAACACATTTCACAAATGTGTCCTCCATGTTCCCCAATGCCTAAACACAGCATCCTTTTCTAAAGCTACATAAACACAACCACACCTTCTCACTTCAAAACTCAAACTTTCACGTCAAAAGAGCAGCTCGCAGTGTTCAAAACTGTAAACACTATGCACATCATTTCACACTACAGCAAAACAATGGAAAACACAATGCTCAATTTGTGGGAAGGTTTTTTTGTTTTTTTTCCCAACTGCCGATGCATACCGTATTTTCCGGACTATAAGTTGCCCTTTTTTTCATAGTTTGGCAAGGGGTGCGACTTATACTCCGCAGCCACTCATATGAGAAATAAATTGAAATAAATACATTGTTAACCCTCCTGTTATGTTCATTTGTGAGGAACAGAGATGATGTTCCTGGGTCAATTTGATGTATGAGGTATGTTAAGTGTTAAGAGGATGTTAAGTGACTCAGAGAATCGGCAAACTTTTTTTACAGTAACATCTTGAAGGCTAAGAACATAATATTCTATTTTCCAATGATTTCATAGATTCAGAAATGCAATAAAAATGACAACTGTTTCTACAAATACAGGATGAAAACAGAGTATTAGTTGGCCAATGATGCTTCATGAAAAGAATAAATAAATAAGCTTGAGAAAGAATTACTGTGAAATTATGAGCTAAACAGTCTGCTATGATTGTGTCATATGAGGTTGTGCAAGTTATTAGTGCTTGGTCTCAGATTTTGTCAAATAAATTTCCCGTCAAAATGCGACTTATAGTCCAGTGCGACTTATCTGTGTTTTTTTCTACTTTATAATGCATTTTTGGGCTGGTGTGACTTATACTCCGGTGCGACTTATAGTCCGGAAAATACGGAAAATATTTTTAGAAACTTTATAGTAATGGATGTTCTTAGATCTCCACAGAGAATTAAGCTTTTAGATTTGTGAGTTTCATATGAAGAGCATAAATCTTAATTCTGCATGTAAACTACTGTAACACATCTCAATGCAAAAACAGAATCTATTGACCACAACAGTACACTTGAAAACATCGAGTGTGAAGTTATTTTATTTACTGTATTTACACCACAATTACTGTACGCTGAGCTGCATCGGGTCACATCACCTCATCCACATCGTAGGCTATATTGCCAGGCACCGCAGGAAAAATGCCCTGGAATGACGAATCCATCCTTGGAAGGCCTCAACTGGGATGTCAGCACAGGCCAGCTCCATTGCCCTTATGAGTTCTCTCTAGTTTATGGGTGTCTGTCATAAACCTTCCATCTCCAAGATGAGAAGAACTCCTCTATAGGGTTCAGGAAAGGGGAGTAGGGTGGCAGACAGACGTTTAAAAAGTGGTTACTGTTGGTGGTGTGCCACTCTATGATTTGGTTTGTTCTATGGAATGCAACATTGTCCCAAATGATCAATAAATGTGATGTGATGGCCCAGGAGGGTGTTGTTGGCGGTCCAGGAGGATGTCTTTTAGCTCCTCTAGAAAGGTGAGGAGACGTTGGGTGTTTTAAGACCCAAGGACAGCATGCCGCTGGACAAGCCCCTCCAAATCCATTACTGAACAATGAGTAATATTACCCCTCCGTTGGCCAGGAACCTCAGGGATGGCTCTTTGGTCAATGATGTTACGGCCTCTTTTCCTCCATTTCTGCAGATGGAATGCCCTGATAGTGGTGGCCACGATGAACCTACTCAGGTTTTGACGGACTCCTTGTCCGCATTAGCCATTGTCCTGCCATGGACACTGACTGTTGCTCGCATCTCATCCATAATTATGGCTAATTATTGCTCTCCCTCCTGGACCTCCTTGTCACCCTTGTTGGCCTCCTCCTCTGTTCCTCCTCTGGTTTGAATTCCTCTTCCTCGTTGGCCTGCTCCTCTTCCTCCATGGCCAGCTTTTCTTCCTCCTCTGACTCAAATTCCTCTTCCCTGGACTCTTCCCTAATCCATTGTGTTTGTTTGGAATCTTAAGCAAACTGTGCACTCTGAACTTGCTTTTAAACGTGTGGTCACAGCATTAGCAACAATTTTGAGTCGTTGTGTGTAATGAATGACGCAAGGTGTGTTCATTGTGTTCAAATATTGCTGGCAAGTATTTTGCATCACATGAGCTTTCATTTGAGAATAAGTGCAGAGTTCTTTTGCAACTTGTGTTTTAGCAAAAAAAATGTGTTAAGATTTATGAGAATGGAGGATTGTGTTTTATGAAGTGTATATTCGTGTGAAATGTGTTTATGATATTGAAAAAAGGTGGCTAGATTTAGTAAATGTGTTTTGACAACTGGTCATTTGGTTTAGGGGACTGGCTTTTGTGTTTTAGAATTTGAGAAAAACTGTCATCACTTTGTAGTAGTGTTTTGCTGTCTGCTGATAGACACAAAGAAAGACAAAAAAAAATAAGGTTCCAGTCAAGTGGGGTGCAGACCGTACCCTGACGGTGCTCTAGTATAACCTCATAGCTGACATGCTTTTGTTTGAATTTTAGATTTTCTTTCCTCCCCTTGGTTGGACTCAGACCCTGGTTAAATATGTCCAGTCCAGAGACTGTTTTTCATTTTAATCCAGCTGCCAGGCTGATCACGCCTGTATAACTGCCATGTGAGCCTCAAGAACAGCAATGTATTTTTGGTCAAAGTTCATTCAATGTTTTTTTTGCATTTCTGCATGCTATTTTACTCATCGTTCATTGTTGTTTCTTTCTCTATTTGTTTTCTTTGTTTTTCTTTCTTGCTTGTAGATTTAACTTATCTCTTTGTATTGCGATATGATTTTATCTCCCTGGTCCTCCATCTCATCCATAAAGCTCTGATTACCAGGATTTTATCACAGCTCAAGCTGAAAATAGACAAGGATGCATTCCCACTCCCCATAACCACTCTGTCCTGATTTTTTTTTTTTTTTTTTTTTCTCTTCTCATGTTTAAGCAGATGCTTTGCCTTGCTCGGATTTAATTCCATAATCCCTAAATCTCAGCCATTTTTCATAAAGGAAACAATTGCACAAAGGGCGGGCCAAATGAAATCAGCAGCCTTTGAATGTAATTATCTCAGCAGAGTAGAGGAGGATGTTTGGGGGAAGGAGGCCAGGCCAACACCCCTACAACCTGTATTTTATTGCAAAAAAATATATCAGTTTTCTTCTTTGCATTGACATTGAGAAAAAAAAGGTAATATGCAATTTAAAAAATGAATAATTTAAAGTTTAAAATGACCTCAAGTAGAAAAGTTGGACTTCCCTGATTGGGTCACCATGAAAGTTTCCATACATTCACACATTATTGTCACAATGATCTAAAATCAATTTAGCCTAAACTGGCAAACTTTAGTTCTTTAAAGTTTCAGTTAAATGATGAAACTACCTTCCTCTGTCTTGCATCCTGCATATCTGACTGCTGTGTTGCTACACTGAACTATTTTTATTGTACTGCTGCATTCAGGTCTACCGCCGCATGTCCAGGAACAAAGCCTGCTTCCTTTCATTGTTAAGGTTTTGTGTAAGATCAATACTTCCAGAAAAAAGGAGAAAAATAAAAAACATGGTTTGACATTTAAAATGAAACCAAGAACTATGTCCGTAAAAACTCACATTAGGAATATTAGGAATATAACTCATTTTGTTCTTGTACAA